>NC_056731.1:308054539-308082039 GCF_019279795.1 Protopterus annectens
TCTTCCCCAGAGTTCGGAGCTCCTCGGAGCCGTGACTGTTGTGGTGTCGGAGCCGATACCTCCCCCTTCAGCTCCATCGTCCTCTGCTCCGATCTCCTCCTTGATGCCTTCGTTGGAGGGATCCGGGCACCTGATCTCTCTCGCCGGCTCCAAGGGGGCGAGTGGCATCAGACCCTTGTCCGACCCCATTCTCCCTCTCGGAGCGTCGGCGTTGGTGAGCTCGGCCCCGACATCGGCTTCGGAGCCGTCCCTGTCGGTGCGGCCCGGGGCTCCCAGTTCTTCGGAGCGGGAGCCGTCTGGCCTGTCTGACAGGGGAGCCTTTGAAGTGATGAGGACCGTACTAGCCCCAGTGCATGGTCAACAGTCAGCTCCATCAGCTCCTCCCACTACGGTGCCTGCTGATGTCTCTTCCCACTCTCTTGCTCCTGGACCCAGAGATCCAACGCCTCAGGTTTCCCCACTGGGAATATCTTCCTCTTCTGAGGCTTCTCCTGATCCATCAGGTGAACCTCCGCGCAAGAGGACATGTAAGAGGAAGCATGTGGACTCCCCTGAGTCCATCACATCCGATACCGACTTGGATGAGTCGGAAGGATCCCCAAGGTCCCCCTCTGAGGATGTCTCTTTTTCAGACATCCTTGAAATCCTGAAACAGAGGGGGAACTGGTCTTCCCTTAATCCTTCCGAGGACGAGTCAGTTTACCTGGAGGCGTTTGGTTCTCAACCCTCCACCTCCTGGGTGTCTCCGCCTTTCGACCCCCTTATGGATGTGGTGGCACGGAAGGCGTGGACGGCTCCAGATTTGGTGGAACCCACCCCACGGAGGCCTTCCAAATTTATAACGGCTCCAGCTGATAGACAATTTTTATCAAAAGGTGTCCCGGTTGATGCCATGGTGGTGGCTGCAGCCACCAAGAAGGAACTAGCCGATCCTTCAGTGCCTATCTATCCTCCTAACAAGGATTCTAGGACTATGGATAGGTATGGCAAGCGGATGTTTTCTTCAGCGACCTTTGCCATGCGATCACTGAATTACTTGTGTCACTTCACCCGCCTTCAGAGAGATGTTCTCAAAGAGTTGGGTGAAGTTTTACAGGATCCGTCAGCTGCTGGGTCCCAAGATAAAATCAAATCACATCTAGGAACCCTAAACTCCATTGTTAACTCCTCCATGCGGCTCATTTCCTATGCAGCCGATGGAGTGAGTAGGACCGCAGTCACAGGTGTGGCCTTAAGGCGTCACGCCTGGATGCGGCTTTGTAATTTTGCAGACCCCTTCAAGGCGTCCTTCACTAACTCCCCCTTTGATGGTTCAACGTTGTTCGGGCCTCAATTGAAAGACACCTTGACCAGATGTGAGCAAGATGGCAAGACTCTTTCTGCCATAGGAGTCCGTTTCTCCACCCCTTCCAGACCATATCCTAAGGGTCAAAAGGGTGGAAAAATGTGGTTCCGCAAATCACAAGGAGTCACGCCTGACGCAAGAGGTCAGTTTACCCCCAGAGGCAGAGGGGGTAACAACAACAGACACAGCCCAAGAGGCAGAGGGGGTCCGCAGAATCAGGGTAACAGAGAGTCTCTCTCTGACAAACCCTTCCAACATCCCTGAGATGTTGCCCGACTGTCCACCTTCGGAGGCAGTCGGGGGAAGATTATCGCTGTACCCAAAAGCCTGGCTCTCCCTCACTTTAGACAAATGGGTACAGTCGGTTATATCCGTGGGTTACAAAATTCCCTTTATCCAAACCCCAACTCAACAAAAGGGAACCCTTCCAGACGTTCCACCCAGTCTAAGGGAACAAGCAGTGCTAGAAATTTCAAAACTACTAGCAAAAAGAGCCATCCAGCCAGTCCCAGCAGACCAGATTGGATCCAGAGTCTACTCAAAGTTCTTTTTGGTACCAAAAAAAAATGGGACTGGAGACCAATATTAGATCTCAGCAAGCTAAACAAGTTTGTAAAAAAGGCAAGATTCCGGATGGTCAAGCTACAGTCCATTCTACCCTTTCTGGGCAAGGACAATTGGATGTGCTCTGTGGACCTTCAGGATGCGTACTATCACATCAAAATTCACAGGCGCTCCAGAAGGTTTCTCCGCTTCCTGCTGGGGGCCAGTCACTACCAATTCAGAGCCCTGCCCTTTGGTCTCACTACAGCCCCCAGAGTATTCACCAAATGTATGGCAGTGGTTACGGCTCACCTGAGATGTCAAGGATTCCAGGTGTTTCCATATCTAGATGACTGGCTCCTCACCGCCACCACCAGGCATCAACTTCTTCAGGCCAGAGATTACACCATCCACATTTGCAGAGGGCTAGGAATCTCTATAAATTTCGAAAAGTCTGCCTTGCTGCCTTGTCAATCTATTACCTTTATAGGCGCCAACTTGGACACCGTGCAGCTTTCAGCAAAGCTAACAGATCAAAGGGTCTTAGATATCCAAAATCATGTCCATGTTCTGCTTCAGAGCGACAGAATTCAGGACAGGTATGTCCTGAAAGTATTGGGGCTCATGGCAGCCACCATCACACTTCTTCCTCTTGCCCGTTTTTACATGCGTCTTCTACAGTGGATGCATTTTGCCCAATGGTCTTTCCAACAACTCCCTATGCACTACAAGATCATGATAACTCCAATTTGCAAAAATCATCTGTCTTGGTGGATGTGCTCCCCTCAAGTCCATCAAGGCAGACCCTTTATTCCTCCCTCCCCGGTCGCCACGGTCACATCGGACGCCTCCCTGATCGGGTGGGGGGGGCATTTTCAGGGCAGGGCAGTCCATGGCACATGGCAACCTTTCGAATGCCACCTGCACATAAATGTCCTGGAGATGAGAGCAGTGCTTTTGACGTTGCAAGCCCTCCAAGACTCTCTTCCCTTGGGGACTATTGCAATCCGAATGGACAATATGTCCGTAGTGTGGTATATCAACAAGCAGGGCGGAACCAGGTCCTATCCCCTGTGTCGAGAAGCACTCAGACTTTGGCAATGGGCGATCTCTTCTCAGCGGTTTCTGATAGCAATGCATATCCCCGGGAAGTCCAACATCACAGCGGACAGGTTGAGCAGAGCTATCCTCATGCCACATGAGTGGTCTCTCAAACAATCTGTGACGGAAGAGATTTTTCAGAAGTGGGACCTTCCTTGCTGCGATCTTTTTGCTACACCTCAAAACAGCAAATGCCCCGACTTCTTCACTCTCTTCCCCCTTCCAGGCCAACCCCCAGAGATGCTCTAGTCCACGATTGGCCTCGGGGACTTCTTTACGCCTTTCCACCCCTTCCATTAATATCACAGGTAATTCAGAAAGCAACCGCCTTGAGAGCCAAGATGATTCTCATTGCCCCTTATTGGCCTCAACAGATATGGTTTCCGTTCCTGCATCGTTATCTCTTGGAGCAGCCTTGGCATCTGGATCCAGTGCCAGATCTTTTGACCCATCAGTCGGGGCAGCTGCACCAATCCCTCCATTCTCTCAACCTCACTTCTTGGTTGCTCCACTTCCGTCCCTAGCCAGGCTTCCTATGATTCCTAATCCCGTCCGGGATATTATAGTAGCTTCCCTTAAATCTTCCACCAGAAGGATCTACACTAGTAAATGGCAACATTTTTCCTTCTGGGCAAAGTCTAGCGATATAGATCCGTTCACTGCTCCAATTCACTCGGTCTTGGATTTCCTAGCTGAAATTTTTCATTCAGGATCTTCATCCTCCACAGTAAAAGTTCAGTTGGCAGCCATTTCAAATTTTCACACAGGTCTGTCGGACTGCAGCATCATGTCCCATAAGCTTTGCAAAGCATTCCTTAGAGGTGTCTTTTTACTCAAACCTCCGATCAAAGATTCTCCACCACAGTGGGATCTAAACCTAGTTTTAACATCCTTGATTCTACCTCCATTTGAACCTGTGGCTTCCTGTTCATTGAAATTACTTTCCTGGAAAACACTCTTCCTGGTCGCTGTTACATCTGCTAAGAGAGTGTCTGAACTTCATGCCCTCTGCATTCGTCCTCCTTACTTAGTCTTCCACAAAGACAGAGTTTCTCTAAGAACGAACCCCTCTTTCATACCCAAGGTGGCTTCATGACAAATTTAAATCAATCAATTGACCTCCCAGTTTTCTTCCCTAATTATACGAACAGGGCGGAGCAAAAACTGCATTGTCTGGATGTTCACCGTCAGCTCCGATATTATTTGGACAGAACTAAACAAATCAGGAAATCTGATCAACTCTTTTTATCTTATGCAGAAAATAGGAAAGGCCTTCCAGTGTCCAAGGTAACCCTGTCTAGGTGGCTCTCTTCTTTGATCACATATATTTACCAACTCAGAGGTAAAGAATTGCCTTCTAGGCCAAGAGCCCATTCAACCAGGGCACTAGCCACATCAACAGCTTTTCAAGCCAGACTACCAATAGACACTATTTGTGCGGCAGCCACATGGGCTTCTCCTCATACCTTTGTATCGCATTACAAATTGGACATGGCCTCCAGAAACAGGGCAAATTTTGGTTCCACCATTCTCAAGAGTCTGTTCCAATGAGCCACCCAGGATGAAGGTGCTAGGGACGCGGTCTCATCCAGCAAGAATGAAGGTGAGATTGACAACTTAACATTGAGAAGTTATGTACCTACCATAACGTTCCATGTTAGTTGTCTTCTCTCGCCTTCTTTCTTGCGTCCCGCCCACCATCCCCCTAGCCTGGACAGACCGAGAAGATTTCCCCTTCTTTGAAGGGTCCTGATCTTGCACTTTCAGCCAAATAGCTTGTCCCAGAGTAACTACAGCTTAGATAGCGATCCTTTCAGGGTTATCCTTTTCCTCCTCCTCTCCAGTTGGAGGACTATATTGCCTAAGTTATTTTCAGCTACCAAACGAGATCTGGGTAGTTATCGCCTAGCATCATGGGATATAGGGTTGCCTCGACCCGGTAAAATTAGCTCTCGAGCTTTAGTAAGTGGCCGAGTCGGAGCCGAGGTTCAGCTCTGAACCCATCCAGCAAGAAAGAAGGCGAGAGAAGACAACTAACATGGAACGTTATGGTAGGTACATAACTTCTCATTTTCATTCTTTCCCAACTGATGGGTTTGGATCTGATCCCTTGGATCTGACTCGGCACTTGCTAAAGCTTGTGACAACCAAAAACTCTTGAGCTTCTCCCTTACTCACAATGCACTAACCCCAATTACCTCAGATCTAGTTTGCCATTTCAAGCAAAAGATGTGGTCTTCCAACTCTCTCGAGCGTTCTTCAAATAAGTGTTATATTTTTTGTAGCCCTTACTTATAAACTTTTTCTAATACTGTCCCTTATCCTCTTTTATAAACTTCTTGTTGTTTCTTGCAATTTCTAATAATTTTTTTTGTCTATCATACATTTTTTGTACCTCTTAGATACTATGGTTAGTATTGTCTTCGCCTCAGTGACACTGTTGTAGCTTATTTACCATTGTTGGTATTTCCATCCCTTTTCTCTCTTTTGTTCTCTTATTTCCCTATCTAAAAAAAAACTTTTCTTCACTGTTTTGTTATAATGTTAATGGTCATTTTGATTGGTGATGGCGAATAAACCAGCAGGATTTAAAAGATATTCAAAGTGTGGGCACAGACTGCAACTTTCTGATGCCTACACACTATGTGTCTATTCAGATCCTCTCCATTTACAGAAAGACTGCTCTGTATGCCATGGCTTTAATCCTTGTGCGTTTGTAGAACACAAGAATAAGCTGATACTGAAAGATCTTCTTCCTTCTGTATTCAGAAGGTTCCTTCTCTAAATTGAAAGGCAAAGACTACAAAAACATCTTCTCCAAAGCCATATTCCTCCTCCTCAACTTCAGACTCCTCAATAAAGAGTTCTCATAAGGACCAAGTCTCAACCCTGGATTCAAAACAGTCAAAGAGTCAAAATCCTGCTAAGGAAAGAATATCAGATTTGATGCCTCCTAAATCAGATCCAATGAGGACATAGCTCTCAGATTTGACTTTGTTGGATCCAATGCAATCTGAACCTGACTTTCAGACTGACAAGTTACTTCACAGAACAAGGTACTCTTCATCACTGGATCTGGTCCCTGACAGGGTACCTTCACCATTTTTAGAAAGACCCAGGTCTCCATCCATATACTCCACTCATTCTTCCAGAAGTCTTACAGAAGAAGATCTGGAGAGACTGGTGAAGAAGATTCTCAGACTGGTGTTCCTTCGGCTCCTACCTCTCTAGGTCAGGAGAGTCATATGTCTAGTATTCACCCTTTACAGATTCCTCCTCTGAGTCCCATTGCTTCAGAGTTTGTAGATCTGAGAATAACTTTATCCTCAGATCCAGCATTTTCTCTGAGGGTTCCAGTTCCCTCAGATCTGGAGAGCTCCCAGAGCCGTAGTCTGCCTGTTGGATCAGAGGTGCTGCATTCGACTCTCAAGCTTTCAGAGCAGTCTTTGCACCTCAGAGCCTCGGCACTGGGCAGCTCAGCTCCAGCTTCCACCTCAGAGGTTGTGCTGTTGGAGCAGGGGAGGCCTACGATTCAGAAGTTTGTCTTCTCGGATCCGACATCCTCTCTTTATCCCCACCTCTCTGCCTTCGAGGCTGCGAAGAGAGTATTTTCTGCCTTGACAGTGCTGCTGGATCCATCCCCCTTGGATCCTAAGTCTTCTACTATGATGTGTCAGTGCTCAGAGCCTCACCATCTACTTCCACAGGGACAGCCAGTACCCAAATCCCAGGCTCCTTCCCAGGGAAGTTAATCTCCTCTTCTGATACCTCCCCAGAGCAGCCCACTGAGGAGGTCCATAAGAAGAGGATGTGTAAGAGGAAACACTTTGACTTCCCAGAGGAGTCCATCATAGAAGACACATATTTTGATGAAGGCAAAGGGCCCCCATGCTTACCTCCTGAAGATGTTTCCTTTGGAGACATCCTACAAATCCTTAAACAGGGAGGTTGTTGGACGTCCAGCAACCCTGTGTCTGAGGAATCTGTTCTCCTAGAGACTTTTGATAATGAACCTTGTACCTCCTCCTGAGTGACCACCCACTGATGAGCTCATTGACTTGATCTCACGGTGGGCATGGAAGGACCCTGACACCATAGAGGCCATTCCTTGCAGACCAGATGAGATAATGGCACCACCTGCAGATAGGCAGTTTTGGGGAAAGGGAGTTCCTGTTGATGCCATGGTCATTGCAGCGGCCACCAAAATGGAATTAGCTAAGGAAAGTTACATTGTCCATCCCCCAACAGGGAGTTGCAGGTGATGGGCAGATTTGGGAAGCATGCCTATGCTTCAGCAATCTTTGCTTTGAGGTCCCTGAACTATTTGATGCACTTTACTAGGCTACAGAGGGATTTGATCAAGGAATTATGAAATGCCCTCTAGGCTGCTGTTTCTAATGAAGTTCAGGCATCTGTTACTTCCCAACTGATGACCCTACAGTCCATATCCAATTCATTCATGAGGCTGATCTCACATGTAGTGGAAGGGATCTCAAGGGCAGCGGATTCAGGAGTTTCCATAAGGAGACATGCCTGGATGTGCCTCTGTGAGCTTGCAGAGCATTTCAAGTCTTCTTTCTTCAATGCTCCTTTTGATGGAATATCTTTATTCAGCTCCCAAGGTAAAAGACACTCTATCCAGGTGTGACAAAGATGGAAAAACCCTGTGTGCCATGAGCATGTGTTTTTGACTCTTCAGTAAACCTTTTCCAGGAATCAATAAGGTGGTTGAAAAATGTGGTTCAAGATGTTTCAGGGTCCTTTCCAAGGCATACATGGAGGAGGCTCCCCAGAGGCAGAGGAGGGAACTCTAATGAATCAAGATGCCCCCATGGCAGAAGCAGCCCATAGATCCAGGGTTCCAGAGAGTAATTCTTTGACAAACCTTACCAGAGCTCCTGAAAGGAGGCCCACTTGTCCACCTATGGAGACAGTTAGGCACTTATGCTTGCGTATGGACCCAGTCATTATCAATTCAGAGTACTGCCCTTTTGACTCACCACAGCCCTCAGAGTGTTTACCAAGTGCATGGCAGTAGTCAGTAGTAGCAGCTCACCTGAGACTGCAAGGATTATGAGCGTTTCCATATATAGATGACTGGCTCATTACTGCTCCGACCAGGCATCAACTCATATGTGCAAGAGACCAGGTTATCCGGACTCTTCTGGGGTAACCATAAACTACGACAAATCTCATCTGCAACCATCTCAAGAGTTTATAGTTTATAGGTGCAATTCTCAATACAAAAACAACCATTGCTTCCCTTACATTACTTTCAGTTCAGACTATAGAATTCCAAGTCAAAAAGATAATCTGCAGCACCTCAATTTCAGCCCACCTAGTCCTTCAGGCTCTGGAATCAATGGCAGAAGCAATACCATTAGTACCACTTGCTATTGGTCCCAGATCAATGGCAGCAGCAATAAAGTTAGTACCACTTGCCAGGTTTTAGATGAGAATTCTTTAATGGATGTTATCTGCTCAGTGGTCAATTCCTTATCAGCCTATAACTTACAAGATAAAAATCACTTATATCTGCAAGAGAGATCTCAAGTGGTGGATTCATTCAGACCATAGGTTCATAGGTTGGTACTAGGCTATCGGCCCTAGGGCCTATACAAGCCTAGCCATAACAATTCCCTGGCTATTTCTTCCCACAGTATTTACTTCCCTGGACATCTGTCTAGCAGAATGACTGATGTGATCCCTGGGGTGAATTTCCTATCTCCCATCCCATCATCAAGGTTCCTTTGAAGAGGGCCAAAGAGGTGCTCTGCTTGACATATATGGGCAGTCTATTCCAGAGTCTGGGGAGTCTCTATGTCAGGAACATATCCCTCCAGCATGTTTTGTTCATTGTGATGACAAGGTTTAGATCCCTGGAACGTGTGTCTCTGAGGGATTGGGATTTCTTTAAGTGTAGCATGTCCAACAGGTCTGGGTTCTACAATGCTGAAAGAATTACTTTCAGTTCAGACTATAGGATTCCAAGTTAAAAAGATAATCTGCAGCACCTCAATTTCAGCCCACCTAGTCCTTCAGGCTCTGGAATCAATGGCAGCAGCAATACCATTAGTACCACTTGCCATTGATCCCAGATCAATGGCAGCAGCAATAACGTTAGTACCACTTGCCAGGTTTTAGATGAGAATTCTTTAATGGATGTTATCTGCTCAGTGGTCAATTCCTTATCAGCATATGACTTACAAGATAAAAATCATTTACATCTGCAAGAGAGATCTCAAGTGGTGGATTCATTCAGACCATAGGTTCATAGGTTCATAGGTTGGTACTAGGCTATCGGCCCTAGGGCCTATACAAGCCTAGCCATAACAATTCCCTGGCTATTTCTTCCCACAGTATTTGCTTCCCTGGACATCTGTCTAGCAGAGTGACTGATGTGATCCCTGGGGTGAATTTCCTATCTCCCATCCCATCATCAAGGTTCCTTTGAAGAGGGCCAAAGAGGCGCTCTGTTTGACATGTATGGGCAGTCTATTCCAGAATCTGGGGAGTCTCTGGGTCAGGAACTTATCCCTCCAGCGTGTTTTGTTCATTACGATGACAAGGTTTAGATCCCTGGAGCGTGTGTCTCTGAGGAATTTGGATTTCTTTAAGTGTAGCATGTCCAACAGGTCTGGGTTGTACAATGCTGTCCGTTCATTCCTCCTCAGTCCAAGACTATAGTGACCACATATGCTTCCCAGCTAGGGTGGGGGGCATTATCTGGGGAAGACAGTCCAAGGCACCTGGTCCCTGAGGAGGCCAATTTGCATATAAATGTCCTAAAGATGAGATCAGTGCTGTTAGCATTGCAAGCACTTCAGAATCCCCTCCTTTTGGGGACAAGTCGTCTGTACATTAACAAATAGGGTAGAACCAGTCCTATCCACTGTGTTGAGAAGCTCTCAATGTGTTGCAGTGGGCGATCTCTACCAACCACTTTCTTTTAGCAACGCACTTTCTGGGAAGTCCAATGTGATAGCAGATAAACTGAGCAGGTGCATTCTTCTACCTCACAAATGGTCCCTCAACAAAAAGATTGCAAATTCAATTTTCTGACAATGAGGCCAGCCTTGCTGTGATCTATTTGTGTCTCCCCTGAACAACAAATGAAGCAGCTACTTTGCCCTAATCCCCCCATGGGAGGGGATCCCCGAAGTACGTTCTACTTCACAATTGCCCCACCCCTGTCTCCATTATGTTTATCCTACAACTCCATTAATTCCTACATTTCTTCAGAAAGCTACAAGGTTGAAGACCCAGGTCATCCTCATTGCCTCATTGGCAGAAACAAATTTGGTTTCCCTTCCTTTGGCCTCACCTGATTCATCCACCTTGGCTTCTAGATCCAACTTCAGACCTCCTGTCTCACCCAACAGGCATGATACATCCAGATATAATATATCTCAGGCTGGATGTCTGGTCCTCCATTTCCATTAATAGCTAGACAACCTATGCTCTCTTCTCCTCTCTGTCATATTCTTTTGTTCTCCCAGAAACCTTCCACCAGGAAACTATACTCCAGCAAATAGAAGAGATTTGTTTTTTGGGCTCAAAAACATAATACTGAACCTTTTACAGTCCCCGTTCATAATATCGTGGAGTTTCTATCACATCTTTTTGAAGAAGGAGCTAGTTCTTCTACAGTTAAAGTACAATTAGCAGCAATATCAGATTTTCCTGTTGCAATAAATGGTTCTTTTGTAGCGTCCGATAAGTTAAGCAAAGCATTTATGAAAGACACTCTACTCTTAAGCCCTTCCCTTTAAAGAGCCTACTCCCCCTTGGGACCTAAACCTTGTACTGCAGTCTCTTACACAATCTCCCTTTGAACCCTTAGCAACATGTGAACTTAAATATCTTTCATCGAAAACTATTTTCTTAGTAGCCATTACCTCTGCCAGAAGAATTTCTGAGATCCAAGCATTGTACTCAAAACCTCCTTATTTGATTTTCCATAAAGACAGAATTATCTTGCATACCAACCCATCATTTCTTCCAAAGGTGGTGTCAGAATCCAATATAAATCAATCAATTAATTTGTCAGTATTTTTTCCCAAATTTTCCAACAAAGGAGAATACGTATTACATTTATTGGTTGTTCATAGACAGTTATGTCTTTATTTACACAGGACAAAAACATCATAAATTCTGACCAATTGTTTCTTTTATATGCAGAACCAACATAGGGTAAACCAGTTACCAAATCTGATATATCTAGATGGATAATAGCTTGCATTTCCTTTGTGTATAACAAATTTAACATTGCACTGACAAAACCTGTCCGAGCCCACTCCATCAGATCCATGGCAACTTCCTCAGTTTTTCAATCCAGAATGTCCATGGATGATACTTGTGCAGCAGCTACTTGGGCTACACCCATACCTTTATTACTCATTACAAATTAGATTTGGTCTCCAAAGGAAGAGCATCTTTTGGTTCTGTGATGCTCAGGAATATCTTTCATTGAGTCTGCCCTGGAAATTAGGTAGCTGGGGACTCTGTCCCTCCAGTTGAGGACAGAATGAAAATTGACATCAGATAAAGAAGTTATGTACTCACTATAATGTTTATCTTTGCTGTCTCTTTTCATTCTTCCTGAACTCCCCTCCCATTAACCCCTATCTTCTGGAAGAATCAGTGTTTAGAGAAGCTATATGTCTTTATTATTTACATAAACTCCAGTTATAGCTTTTCCATGATGATTTCAATCTTTTACTTTCTACTAAGGCAGCAGACAAAATCTGAGGTAATTGGGGTTGGTGCATTGTGAATAAGGGAGAAGCTTGAGAGTTTTTGGTTGTCACAAGCTTTAGCAATGGCTGAGTCAGATCTGAGGGATTGGATCCGAACCCATCAGTTGAAAAAGAATGAAAATGGGCAACACAGATGGAAGGTTATGGTGAGTACATAACTACTTTTTCATGCTCACTCATAACTATAGAAATTATGTCTGTAACAGCAATGTGTGATTGCCAGTCATGGAGTTTCAGGCAGTATAGCACTGTTAGTGTTTTTCCTCACTTCCTCTAACAAGTGATGTTATATATTCCCAAGGTAAGAAATAACACTGTCTGAAGATCTATCACACTATCTTTAGTACTGTAATTATTGTTTTCTTTGTAGAATTTCTGATAACAGAAGGCTTCTTCCCCTCTCACAAATAAGTATATAAATACGGTTAGCTGCAGTGTCTGATTGTCTGCTACTTTGTAGTGCTATTTATTTGTGAACCTATGTATAGCGCTATATACACCCAATAGAAGTAATAAAACTGTCTGATGATCTGATATAGCATTCCTATAATGCTGTTAGGATATTTTCTTTTTGTAAATTCTATATCAACAGGAATATTAAGCACCACTCATAAATGACTGCATACATTCTGTCCATAACAATAGTGTCTTACTTCCAGTCAGAGTAATCTCAACAGTGTTATGCTGTTGGCATATTTTTCTTTATAAAATTTCCAGTATCAGCTAGTGCATTCTGTTCTGTTAACTGGTAACAACCACATCTCATAATCTACCACAATGTCTCTAGTGGTGTCAGGATTTTTTTGTGAAATTGTCTGTATCAGCAGAAGCCCACTTTACCACTCACAAATAACTATATAAATTCATACTACATGCAATACAAGCATCTGATTGCCGGCCTTAATGTCCTCTGACTCAGCAGTATTTTTAGCATTTTTTTCTTGGTGGAATTTCCTGTATCAACAGGTTCCCCTTTCTTGTTAACAAATAACCATACAAATTAAGGCAGTAACAATATCTGATTATCATAGTATTTACAAGCAGTGTTGTGCCGTTAGATATTTTTTATTGTGGCATTTCCTGTATAAAGAAGAGCTGTCTTTCTCACTCACAAATAACACTATATATTTAGTTTTACTACAATGTATGATGATCTACCATAGTGTTTATAATGAAGTTAGGAGTAGTTTATTTGTGGAATTTCCTATAACAACAGGAAACCTCATTCCCAATATCAAATAGTTATTATAAATTGTCAGTAGCAACAATGAAAGCTTCTCTTCCACAATATTCTCAGGCCTTGTAGTGCTATTAAGATTTTTCTTTGCTGAATTTTGTATTTCATCTCAGACAATAAGTCTCACTCATAAGTAACACTATATATACATATACATATAAAATATATATAAACATATAAAAATGGCAGTGCCCTGTGTGACTGTGGCTGCTTCGGCTCGACAGGGAAATGTGTACTATCTGTCTTGTTTTTATCTAAAACAACAAAAAAATCCAAAATCAAGGGAAAATACTGAAGGGAAATTAAATTATAGTAGAGAGAAACTTCTAGAAATGTGATATTCAAGCTCACAGTGCTGCAGGTTAGATGAGCTTTTGTCTGAGAGGCCTGTTATGCCTACTACAGTTTAGGAACTCCATGAACTCCAAGAACAAGGAATTATACTTAACCATTGTCCAAAATGTCTTGCTCAAGCAAATCTTACTTATAAAACTTCTAAAATGAGGATAAGAAGGAAAATATGTGAAAGACTGAGGAAAAGAGAAACTAGAGCTGCAATATATGCCTGGCTAAAGGCCAACCCACACAGGCCTGCACTTCCAGCTATACTACTAGCCACTGTTCGCTCCCTGCATAACAAGATGGAATACATAAGGCTAGAACTAACTACAAAAAGCAAGCTGAGAAACACTTGTGTGCTCATGTTTGCAGAGACATGGTTAAACTATAATATCAGCAATAGTGTGGTGCATGTGGAAGAGCTGACATTATTTAGAGTTGACAGGAATCAGATCCTCAGTGGTAAATCCCAGGGAAGAGGTGTCTGTATCTAACAGCTGGTGTACCAGCTGTGAGGCAGTTACCACTCACTGGTCGGAAAACATTGCAATCTGAAGTTGTTAATCTTCTTCCTATTCATCACTGATGGGTTTGGTTCCGAGCTCTCTGAACCGAGTCAGCCTTATAGCAAGCTTGCGTGCACCAAAAACTCTCAAGCTAAGCTGCTACCCACAATTCCCTTCACTCAGTTACCTCAGATCTTGTTTGCCGCACAGCCATATAGCAGCATTTCACCGAGCTCTCCAGCTAAGCGATTTATCTTTCTAAATTTTACAAGTTTTTATGGAATTTTTTCCTATCAGTTACTATTTTTTTGGTATCTTTCTACACTCAGCTGTACCACAGGTATCCCTTTCGTACTGAAGTTGGTATTGGCCCTTCTACCCTTGTGGTATCCCAATACCATTGTTGGTATTTCCTCTTTCTTCACTCTTTCCTATATTTTTCTATGTGTGTGAGTGTTCTCTATTATGTCTGAGAAGAAAGGCACTACGGGGTTTAAACACTGCTCTTCTTGCAGTGGTAAACTCCCGAATAGCGACCTTCATGAAGAGTGTGTGTGCTGTTTGGGAGTTCCGCATTTGTCGGCGAAACCTCAATGTGATATTTGTGCCAGCTTCAGTCAGCGGATGCTGAATGAGCGACATAATAAATTGATCCTTAAGGGCCTGCTTTCTTCGCCTTTTTCGGAGGCTTCTGGGATAGAGTTCTCATCCCCTCCTTCTGTGGACAAGAAACATCCTCACTCAGATCCCACTTCACCAGCTGGTGACAGGGGTAAAAGCCATAAGCACAAGGCCCATAAGTCTTCCGCCGAGTACTGTATTGCCTCCTCGGTTCCTACCACCACGGCTCTGAGTTCGGCACCAGTGATGGATACCGAGGTCTCCTCCTTGATGCCTACCCCGGACCCGGTGACTATGGTGCCAACTACAACCTCGGTTCCGACCAGTTTGTCTGCCTCCATCTTGGCACCAATGTCCCCCATCTCCATTCCAGTGTCGGTTCCGACAACAACTTCGGAGCCGTTCTTGACCTCCACCCCAACTGTGACCTCTGCTTCGTGCCCATTCTCTGCTCCAACCATTCCTTTGTTGCCAGTTTCTAAGCTGAAATCATTGGTGCTGTTCTGTATTACACAACGAACCCAGTACTCCCCATCTGTGGACCCATTTTCCAGACAAGCCTGCAGCCCCTTTTTGGACCGGCCTGATTCCCCCACAGGGGCATCAGTAAGATCCACCAGGAGCCTTTCAGAATTCAATGTGGTGCACCTTTTTGACCTGCTGCTGACCGCTAGGGGAATTTCAACTTTTCCTAGACCCCATCCCACTCCGGGCTTTGGATCTATTACACCGGCGACCCCTACATACTCTCCTCCCTTGGGTCCTTCGGTTCCAAGGCTCATATACCCAACGTCTTGGAGAGGACCCCTTTCCTCGGCGCCAACAACGACAGTGTCTGAGGCCCCGAGACCCCTTTGGGTGTTGGTTCCATCGGAACCCACCCTTCCTCAATCCCATGCTTAGGGGTGGAACCTCCAGTTCTGGTCACAGTTCCGACTGTGTTGTTGGTTCCATCTTTGGGTCCAAGGATGACTACTGCCCCAAGTTTGCTTGAGGCTCTGTCCCCGGGGGCGTACCATGTGGAGCGGGTGTGACTCCGGTTCTGATATTGTCTTCTTCGGTTCCAGGCTCCCACTCCTCTTCTGGCGGGCCTGCTTTCCAGTTTCTTCTGACCCACAGCTGTCAGAGGCCACCCCCACCAGGACTCCGAGAGCACAAGGCCCAGGAAACCCCTGTCCAAGGTATTTCCCTTTCTGAGTCTTCTTTGGATGCTCCCACCAAAGAATCCCCTCAGAAATGGGCGTATAAGAGGAAACACATGGACTCCCCAGAAGAGTCCTTCATGGAAGATACTGACTACAATGATGGTGAAGGATCCCTACGGTCACCCCTTGATGATGTCTCTTTTGGAGACATCCTGGAAATCTTGAAACAGAGGGGTGACTAGAAGGCCTCCAATCCTTCCTCAGAGGAATCCGTATTCCAGCAGGCCTTTCGCTCTCGACCCCCCCCCCCCCACCGCCGATGAGCTGGTTAAGCTCATCGTGCAGTGGGTGTGGAAGAACCTGGACACCATTGAGGCCATCCCTAGGAGATCAGACAAGGTACTATCCCCTCCAGAAGATCAACCCCATTGGTCTAGAGGTTTGCCAGTGGACGCTATGGGGGTGGTGGCAGCCACGAAAAAGGACCTTGCAGAAGAGAGTCCTGCTGTCCACCTGCTCAACAGAGAGTCCCGGGCAGTGGACAGGTTAGGGAAGCAAGTTTTTGCATCAGCGCCCTTTGCAGTCAGGTCTCTGAACTTTTTGGCACATTTTACGAGGCTCCAGAGAGATCTCATCACCGAACTCTCCGGGACCATTGCAGGCCAAGTTTCGGATGGAGCACGTGATAAAGTTGCTTCCCAACTTGCCACCCTAGAGTCAATATCCAATTCGTCCATGAGGTTGCTGACTCACGCAACCGAAGGAGCGGCTAGAGCTACGGGTTCAGGCGTAGTCATGAGATGCCACGCCTGGATGCGCATTTGTGACCTCGCGGACTCCTTCAAGTCTTCCTTTTTAAATGTTCCTATTGAACCATCAGCTCTGTTCGGTGCTAAGGTCAAGGATACATTAGCCAGGTGCAAGCAGGACAGGAAGACCTTGTCTGCTGTGGGCCTACACTTTTCCAAACCTCAGCATTCCTTTTACAGGAACCAGAGGAGTGGGAAGATGTGGCACAAGAAGTCTCAAGGTTCTTTCCATGATGCACGTGGTGATGACTCTCCCAGAGGCAGAGGGGTTTCCAATAATGGAAGATGTCCCTTTCAGGGCAGAGGGGGTCCCCAGAACCAGGGCTCCAGAGATTCCTTCTCTGGTAGACAGTATCAGCACTCCTGAAGCGCTGCCTGATTGCTTTCCTCTGGAAGCAGTCAGGGCACATTTTTTTCTACACCAAGCTGCCTGGCTCTCTATTACAAATGATCAGTGGGTGCAAAGAATCATTACCGGAGGCTACCACATTCCCCTAATATCTTATCCAAGACCTCCAAAATCCCTTCCTGATGTTCCACCCAGTCAAACGGAGGAGGCAGCTTACAAAATACGAAAGCTATGTCAAAAATGAGTCATCCAACAGGTCCCCCCAGACCAGTGCGGATCAGTGTTCTACTCAAGATTCTTTTTGGTGCCAAAGAAGACAGGGGACTGGAGGCCCATTCTGGATCTCAGCCAACTAAACAAATCGGTAGTTCAGACCAAGTTCCGCATGGTCACGATTCAGTCCATCCTTTCCTTTCTGTGGGAGGGTGTGTGGATGTGCTCATTAGATCTTCGGGATGTGTAGTACCATATCAAGATGGACAAGTGCTCCTGGAGCCTCTTTCACTTCTGGTTGGGAACCAATTACTACCAATTCAGAGCCCTGCCATTTGGTCTCTCGATGGCCCCCAGAGTGTTCACGATATGCCTAGCAGTGGTAACAGCTCATCTGAGACTTCAGGGATTCCAGGTGTTTCTGTACCTAGACGATTGGCTCCTCTCCACCTCCACCAAGTGCCTACTGGTCAGGGCCCTCCACTACACTCTAGTTCTAGCGGAGTCACTGGGCATCACTATCCACTGGGAGAAATCCAACCTTCAACCCTCACAATTAGAATTGATAGGGGCAATATTCAACACCCAGTCAAGCCTGATCTCTCTTCCTCTTCACAGGCTTCAGAGATTAAGGGCACAAATTCAAGTGATACTCTGTTGAAGAAAGGTGTCTGCAAGGGAAGTTCTCCAGGCTCTGTGGTCTATGGCTGCAGCCATCCCTATTGTTCCCCAGCCAGATTACACATGAGATTACTACAATGGCTCCTTCAGACCCAGTGGATATACAATCTTCATCCCCTGAGCTCACAGATTCTCATCACCAACACTTGCAAACAAGATCTCCTCTGGTGGATGAGTACAGATGAAAATCTTTGGTGTTGACCCTTCCAGGCTCCCCAACCCAGCACCACGGTGACCATGGATGCTTCCCTGATGGGGTGGGGGGAGCCACTTCCAGGGAAAGTCAGTCCAAGGCACGTGGCCCAATGTTGAGGTCAATTTGCAAATCAATGTCCTGGAGTTAAGAGTTGTGTTATTGGCATTGCAAGTTTTCCATCCACTCCTTCTGTCCGGAACAATTGCTATCCAGTCGGACAACATGCCCGTGGACTGGTACATAAACAGGGAGGGACCAAAACCTACCCCCTGTGTCATGAAGCCATGAGAATCTGGCATTGTGCGATAGCTTCCAACCACTTTCTGATCACAACACATATCCCGGGGAGCTCCAACGTGATTGTGGACAGGCTAAGCAGATGCATCCTCCGCCCTCACGAGTGGTCTCTCAATCCGAGTGTGGCGGCGGACATTTTCAGACGTTGGGGCCAGCCATGCTGCGATCTTTTTGCCTCCCCCTCAAACACAAAATGCAGCAGCTACTTTGCCCTTTTTTCCCCTCACGGGGAGTCACCGAGAGACACTTTGATTCATGACTGGCCCACGAGCCTCCTTTATGCTTATCCTCCCATTCCTCTGATCCCCCTTGTTCTAAGGAAAGCTATTCGGTTAAGAAGCGAAGTGATCCCCATTGCCCCATTCTGGCCTTGTAAAGTATAGTTTCCCTTCCTCTGACCTCATCTGTTACAACCTCCTTGGATCCTAGACACTCGTCAGGAGCTCATATCTCACCCACAAGGGCTGACTCCCCAAATCTGTCCACTCTCAAGCTGACAGCTTGGTTTCTCCATCTTGGCACCATTAGTTGCCAGGCAGGAAACCCTCTCTTCATCCGTCCGTGATATTATCTTGGCCTCGCATAAACCATCCACCAGAAAACTTTACAGGGACAAATGGAAAAGATTCTCTATTTGGTCACATAATCAGAACCTAGATCTGTTATCAGCTCCTGTAGCCACTATTCTTCATTACCTGGCTGAACTGTTCGACAATGGGGCATCAGTTTCCACCATTTGAGTCCATCTAGCAGCTGTTTCCAACTTCCATAATGGTTCAGATGGAGTCCTGCGTATTTCCCCTCACCTATTTTCCACAGCAGGCCTCCCATCAGGCAGCCGGTGGAGGCATGGAATCTCTCCTGGGTTCCGCAGTCTCTTTCTCTGCCCCCTTTTGAGCCTGCTGTGACATGTGATCTAAAATTCCTATCATGGAAATCCTTATTTCTGGTGGCTGTCACCTCAGCCAAACGAATTTCTGAATTGCAAGCATTATGTATCAAGAGCCCTTATCTGATCTTCCATAAGGACAGAGTGTCACTTCGTACTAACCCATCCTTTCTTCCCAAGGTGGTTTCTGATTTTTCTACTAACCAGTCCATTGAGCTCCCTGTATTCTTTCCAAATTATTCAAACAAGGGAGAATACTTCCTACATTCCTTGGATGTTCATAGACAATTACATTTCTGCCTGGACAGAACTAAATCCTTTCGCAAGTCGGACCAGCTTTTCATTTCCTTTGTGAGTCCTAGAATGGGAGGTGCAGTATCGAAAGTTACTTTGTCTAAATGTCTCAGGGATTGCATTGCCTTCTCATATTTGCTTACGAATGAATCTAAGCCTGGCCAAATCAAAGCTAACTCAACTAGGGTATTGCAGCATCGGTTGCCTTCCACTCTAGGGCCTCCATGGATGACATTTGTGCAGCTGCCATTTGAGCTAAGCCCTATACCTTTGTCAAGCATTACAAATTGGATCTGATCTGCAGGGGAAGAGCGGCCTTTGGCTCAATGGTTCTCAGGAATGTTCTTCCATAAAGGCCACCCAGGTTCTCCAAGTAGCTGGGGATTCTGTCCCATCAGTGATGAATGGGAAGAAGATTAACAGCTTCAGATAAAGAAGTTACATCTTACCATAACATTCCATCTGAGTTGTTGATCTTCTTCCAGTCATCACACCCTCCCACCTACCACCTCCAAATGTTCCTGGCAGATCTTCTGGGTCTTTGTGGTGTCTTAGGGTTTCTGCGCAGATATGGCCTCTGACTTGCTGTTTCTTCTATATGTTGCATGCAAACTCGATCTGAGGTAACTGAGTGAAGGGCATTGTGAGTAGCAGCTTAGCTCGAGAGTGTTTGGTGCACGCAAGCTTGGTATAAGGCAAACTCATTTCCGAGGGCTCAGAACCGAACCCATCAGTGATGACTGGAAGAAGATCAACAACTCAGATGGAACATTATGGTAAGACATAACTTCTTTTTCTTATCAGTAAGATGTAGACCCTTCTATTTGTCAAGGGAGTTTAATGGTGTGAGCATCACAGCTGTATATATTCATCCCAGTGCCAACACCAATGAGGCACTGGCCATGCTTCACGAGTCAATCAGTGAACTGCATATTCAAAATCCAAAGTTTGTCCACATAATAGCGGGTGACTTCAACTAAGCAAACCTAAAGTCAATTCTGCCTAACTATCACCAGAATGTGGACTTTGCTACCAGAGGGGAGAGAAAACACTGGACAAAGTATATACCAGCCTCAAGCTGGCTTATAAGGCAGTACGTCACCCACACCTGGGTAACTCAGATCATCTGTCCATCATGCTATCCTTGCGTACAAACCACTATTAATAAGAAGCAAGCTAACAAGAAACAAATAAGAGTATGACCAGAGGAAACAGTCTCAGCAGTCCAGGACTGCTTTGAGAACATGGACTGAAGTATGTTTAAGGGTGGAGCTATTGGGAACCAAAACATCAATCTGGATGAGTACACAGAATCTGTGTTGGCATACTTATCTAAGTGTGTGGGCGATGTGACAGTCAACAAGACCATCACCATAAGAGCCAACCAAAAACCCTAGACCACAAATGAAGTATATGAGCTCCTAAGAGCATACAGTGCTGCCTTTTAGGCAGGAGACAAGGATACACTGAGAGAGACTAGAAAGAACCTAAATAGGAGAATAAAGAAGGCAAACCTTGCCTACGGACAGAAAATTTAGAGTCACTTCTCAGACCTAAGGGACTCCAGATGTCTGTAGCAGGAAATACAATCCTTAAAAGACTGCTTGCCTGTATCTTTAAAGTGTGATCACAACAATGAATTTCTAAATGAGTTCAACACCTAACTTCAGCAGGTTTGATGAAGGGAATGGCCCAAATCCATGAAACTCACCACCAGGCAAAATGCAGTAGTACTCTGCCTCAGTTCAGCCGAAATTCAGAGAACTCTAAGCCGGCTGAACCCAAGAAAAGTGGCTGGACCAGACAACATTCTGGGGCATGTGCTAAGAGACTGTGCTGTTCAACAGATGATGGTTCTTACCAATATATTTAACACATATTTACATTGGGTTATAGTACCCAAGTGCTTCAAGAACACAACAATCATACCACTGCCCAAAAAGTCTCAACCAGCAAGCCTGAATGACTGTCGTCCAGTAGCTCTCACCTCTACCGTAATGAAGTGCTTCAAAAGACTGGTCAAAGACTATTTAACAACAAATGTCCATGCAGAACTGGACCCACTCCAGTTTGCTTAACTGCCTATCTATCTACTGTAGATGCCATTTCACTGGCATTGCACAAATCCATGGCTCACCTGGAAAACAAGAACTGTTATGTCTGACTATTATTCATTGACTTCAGCTCTGCCTTTAACACAGTTATACCACAACATCTGATAGAAAAACTGATTAATTTGGGTGTCAGCATTCCCATGTGTAACTAGATTTTGGACTTCCTCATTAACAGACCACAAAGAGTGAGCATAGGCAATAACACCTCAGAGAGCACTACATTGAGCATGGGAGTCCCTCAAGGATGTGTTCGCAGTTTTCTGCTGTTCTCCATGCTAACCCATGACTGCGCAGCTAGGAACATTTTAAATCATATCATCAAATTTGCGTATGGTACTACATTAGTAGGCTTAATCAGCAATGGTGATGAAACAGCATACAGGGAGGAGGTGAAGCATCTGATTGACTGGTGTAACAACAACCTGGCTTTGAACGTAAACAAAACCAAAGAAGCAATAGTGGACTTCAGGAAAAAACATGAGGTACATCCCCCTCTCACAATCAAGGGAGAAACAACAGAAAGCATGAAGAGCAACAAATTCCTGGGAGTGCACATCACAGATGACTTGACATGGTCCATTAACACAAATCACATTATCAAGAAGGCACAACAAAGGTTCCACTTCCTGTGCAGGTTGAAGAGAGCTAACCTTTCATCTTTGGTCCTCGTAACCTTCTGCAGAGGCATCATTGAAAGCAAGCAGTATAACAGTATGATACAGGAACTGCAAGGCTACAGATCGTAAGGCTCTCCAAAGGGTGGTGAAGATGGCAGAGAGGATCACCAGGTCCGTGCTTTCATCAGTATAGGATTGCACCCTGCGCAGTATCTCGATAGAGCTACAAAGATTGCCAGAGACCTAACCCACCCAGGTCAGGGACTACTCTGCTCGACTTCAGGCAAGTACTAGAAAAGTGTATATTGCAAAATGACTAGATTCAGATATAGCTTCTTCCCTCAGGCTATCAGACTACTAAACTTGAGTAGCAATGCAAGCCAACAGGTCAACTAGTCAGAGGCTACACCGTCTGAAAGGATTATCTTTCCTTAAAGTGCAGTCAACGCACTGCTAGGTTCTTTTCACCTGTGCAATAGCTTATTGAAAGCTTCTTACTTTTTTGTGTAATAACTTAAAGAACAAGTTACATTCTGTAAAACTGAAAGTGCTCTAGTCTCATAAGGCTCAAGTCTCAACTGTGCACTATATCTACCTGTGCAATGCTAAGTGCTTTTAATAGATAGAGATATAAACATGTAATTATGTCCTAGTGTCATGTCAAATTTTACAAGTGTTTTTTTATTTATATCCGTTGTATTAATATGTATTGTCTGCACATAGGGCTTGAAGCAACAAACTTTCATTAAGCCTGCACTGAGGTGTGGGTCTAAATGACAATAAAGATTACTTTGGCTTTGAATCTGACTATATATTTATACACCGGGCAACAAGCACATCTAATGCTCTGCTATGCAAGGCTGTAGCCAGGCATATGCGCTGTACTCTACAGAGTACATTTTTTGTTTGCATCATTCAGAAACATTGTAACTTTTTTAGGCCATATTATTTTTACTCCTGTATAAATCAATGCCTGTAACAACAAATACATAACTTGTTTACAGAGATGATTGCAAATTTAAAATATATTTAATGGATTTAGAGGGAATGGTTGAAAACAATGTGTACATTTATTAACTGCAGGGGGGCAACATTTTGAAAGATGTGCCCATTTGTTGGAAATCCAGATGGGTTGCAGGGCAGTAAAAAGTGTTTGTGAGCACAAAATGGAATTTTCTAGTTATACTCCTGCTACTATGGTACTCCAAGTGCTGTTGGGATTTTTTTCTTTGTGGAGTTACTTATATCAACAGGAGTTCTCTTTCCCATTGACAAATCACTATACATTTTGATAGAAAGAACCATGTCTTATTGTCATAACAATTTTAGGTAGTGTAGTGACATCCTTTGTTCAATTGTCTGTACTAACAGTAGCCATTAACAATTAACTAAATATATTCTGATGGTAGCAGCAGCATCTGATTGGCTGTCACATTGCTCTCAGAAATATAGTACTGCTAGCTCTTTTTGTTTTTTTTTTTTCATATTTTCTCTGTAGACAGAACCTGCTTCCAGATGACTAAAGGCATCCCACCCCTTTGCCCTAAATAAGTAGAAATGAATGTGATGCTTCACCTCACTCACTGAAAAAAATGCCCAGAGCACTCAGAATGTACATTCTGTCTTCCCTTGGCTGAAGTGGATGCAGTGTCCTGTAAATATCATCTGCTATCATTTGATTTTTGTACAAATAAAGGATACTTGCTGAAGAGGGTTGTGAACTATTCTTACTGTACAATTTGAAAGTGCTTCTTTGTATACATTGAGCAAGTAGACTGACTGATCATACCACCTGCAAGAAAAAAAAACTGCTGTAAGAACACAAGTACTTTAATTATGTAAGCACCTTAGAATGAGTGGAACTCAAGCATAAGTACAAACAAATATGGTGTTATATCCTCAAGTCACTTTTAAGTGAATTGGGATCACAAATACCAGTTCCTCAAACAGGTTTGAATCTGTAATTCTAAGTGAAGTGGCAGGCATACACCTCACTCTACCTATTCCTCCTTATATAATATATCCCACTGTGATACTGCATGTCCTTAGGGGGTCTAAAACACTGTGGACTTGAACCCATATGATAGAATGGGTCTGTAAAAATGGAATTCAATTACAAGTGATTTAGTGACACAAATGAAACCCCCACTAATGTCACCTGAACCAAAACAACTGGTGTCAGTGTTTTGGATGCATATTACTAGACCATAGATTGGCTAGATAGGAACTTCTACTATGCAAAAGTAAGGGAAGGAGAATGCATGTTAATGAATACCACTACATTTCAGGTTTGGGTTGGATTTTTTATGTATTTTCATTTTTAAATTTTAGGGTTATTACTTCTTTAGTTTGTTAATTATACCAATGAAACAATTATCCACAGAAGAGCTCTCTGCAGAGTCAAGTCAAAATACTTCTAAAGGTGGAGTGCTTTTTTTTATTATTATTATTACAAAATCATATGTTTCATGGTTTTGAAATTAAAAGAAAAGACAGAGAAATCTGACATCTCAACACTTACTGTTCTGCCCTTATAGGATACCTGAGCAAACAAGTAAGGACTCATGTCTGTCCTGTGTGCAGGTTTATCATAGTAGTTTCGTGAATATGTTCTGTCTGTGGTTATGTCAGATCAAGCCATTTACACTCATTTTATTACTATGGCAGATTACTGCAACAGAAAAATGTTATTGCCATAAATGAAAAAAACAAGAGAGCAGTATTTGCACAAATCAAATATTGGGAACAAACAGTGATAGCGATGTCTGCATCTCAGCATAAATCAAGTTACAGGTATGTTGCACTGCTCATGTTCTTTACAGCTGTGGCTCCTTATGAGGTAGTCAACACCTGCATTATGCATTTCTTTCAACCTCCCTCTTTCAATAAGCATCACTGAAGACAAAAAGAGTGAAAGAAAATATCATTCTAATAGATACTCGTGTTTAAGACAACCTTAGTTTACTCTTGCAACTAATGACGCAGTGAAATGTTGTCAGTATAAATGCTTTATGATTTGTTGACCTTACAACAGGACAGCGTCTTCCATTCTATATTGAAGATTGCCAGACTAACAGTTTAGTGGAACCCTACCAATAAAGCTGTTTTGAAATACACCCAAATGTTATAAGTTACTGTAGATGTTACCCTCCCTGAAAAAGATAGAAGTTGTGTGTAAGGTACAAATGAGCATTCTATATTTGATTACATACTATAGCAATTAAAATAATAATGAGCAGTATATGGGAAGAAAAAATAAGGCAACTTTTCTGTATTTACATACAGAACTAGTTTTCACTAGCTTAGCTATCAAAATGAGCAACTACAGGCAAAATATTAAACAGAAACAGTCAACTAAAACAAGCATAAGTAAGATAATATATTTCAATGTTTGCACTTTAATTCTGCCTACCTTCCTACTGCACATAAACTGTATTTATAATGAGTAAGTAATTACTTTGGTGCTATTTCTCTTGGCCAGCAATATATTTATTTGTGTGTGTGTGTGTGTGTGTGTGTGTGTGTGTGTGTGTGTGTGTGTGTGTGTGTGTGTGTGTGTGTGTGTGTGTGTGTGTGTGTGTGTCTATATGTAAATTTCTATATCGAATGGATGAAATGTTGATATCCAAAATGTCAGCACATTAATGTCGACAACAAAATCTTGACAGGCTACTGCTTATGCTCCGAGGACTTATTAATAAAAATGAAAGTATTTTGGCAGGGGGCCAAGCCTCCTACACCCCTCACACCCCCTGCTAATTATATAAACTAATTCTGTACTTGCACAGTCCCCAGTAAAAGGGCAAATTCCCCTGCCCATGGATTGTCAACCTTGCCCGCCCATCAAATATCTGTTTCTCTCAACCATACAGATGATGCCTTTTGACCATTTCACTCAAAAGAACTGAACACACACACACACACACACACACACACACACACACACACACACACACACACACAATCACACACACATACACACACACACACACATAAACACACACACACACACACATATATAGGTTCATAGTTAAGTACTAGGCTATCTGCCCGAGGGCATCTATAAGCCTAGCCAGAATGTGTTGGCTTTCGCCGCCCCCTTAGATTAGTTCCCTGTGCCTCTGTCCAGCAGAGCCACTGCAGTGATCCCCGGGGTAAACTTTCTGTTTCCCATCCACTCATCAAGGTTTCTCTTGAAGAGTGTTAGTGAGGGGCTCTGCCTAATGTAGATTGGAATCCTGTTCCAAAGCATGGGGAGTCTCTGGGACAGGAATCTATCCCTCCAGCACGTCCTATTTATCGTTGTGGTGAGGTTTAGATCCCTAGAGCATGTGGCTCTCGGGGATTTGTTTTTTGTTTTTTAGATGGAGCATGTCCATCAATTTTGGGTTGGACATGGCCTTGTATGTCAGGCAGAGATCACCTCTGAGTAAGCGGTATGCAACCGAGTACAGCTGGAGTTTCTTCAGTCAGGCTGCATAGGGCATATGTTTGAGACCAGTAATCCTTTGTGGTCTTTCCAGCTGTTGCAGGTGTCTTGTAAGGTACATCCCAAATGGGGCGTTGTACTCTATGATGGGTCTGATGAGTGATGAGTAGAGGGGCACAATAACCTCTTTTGTTCTAGATGCGAACCCTTTTGTGATTAGGTGGGCCACAAAGAAGGATTTTCTAACCACCTTGGCAATATGATTATCAAAGGAGAGATTACTATCTACTTGGGTCCCCAGATCCCTTATTACCTTTTCTGTATTTAGGGGACTACCACGTATGTGGTAGTTCGCGGGTACTTCGTTTTTTCCAAAGGGGATGACTATGCACTTTTTGGCATTTAGCTGGAGGCCATGATTTTGACACCAGGTATCTGTCTCAGTGAGACCCTTCTGGAGGATGTCTGTATCAGCTGGAGAGTCAATTATGGTCCCCAGTTTGCAGTCGTCTGTGAACTTGGTCAGCCATAGTCCTCCTGTGCTTGCCTGTACCTCTGAGAAGTATATACCGAACAGGAGGGGTCCCAGGACTGAGCCCTGGAGGACGCCATTTGTAAATGATTTAGAGTCAGACCTAGAGCCTGCAATTCTCACTGTGTGGGTTCTATATATATATATATATATATATATATATATATATATATATATATATATATATATATATATATAGTTCCCCTTTACCATCTCAAAATACTGAAATCTCGAAATTCAGTATCCCGAGACCATAAAGGTGGAACTTGAAAATAGCAAAAGTGCATAAGCACGAATCCGAATATCTGAAATCCGTGCTTATGCATTTACCCTACGTTACATGAAGTGTTTGGCTGGGATGGTATCCGGAATTTAAGGTGAATGAGTGTATGTGAGTGTTTTTGTAAGTTGTACATGTGGGTTAGGGTAGGGAAGTGGAAGCATGAGTGTGCATGTTGGATGTGTTGGTGTTTGTGTATGTGTG